>NC_134483.1:94689898-94730888 GCF_040206685.1 Ascaphus truei | reverse complement strand
CTCTATAATTTAGTGTTACGTAATGTCTATTCACAGTACCTCTTAGCCATTTCTAACAGATTCATTTCAAAAGTGACATTTTCTATTTGACTAAAACCTTCAAAACACCTACAGTTTCTGTTTATTTCTGCAAATGATTTCGTTCAGCCCACGTATTCCTAAACTTAAGGAACTTGTCAACGCATTGAGATCATTTAATAATAGAAGCAGTACTCTGCTTTAAAACTAGTGCTTAACCTCGGGAGGCTTACACAAGCTTTGATCTAATGTTTCTTCTGGATATGTTATAAATCGTATGGATAAAAAAAAAAAGAATTATAGTGCAGCCTAGTGGTTTGAAAGAATAACTACTCTATGCTTAAAACGTTACCATTCACACAAAAAGCCTATTCTTATTATTCGGTATCCTCAACATACTACAATGTAGTGTTGCAAGTATATATACATATACATATACATTGTGACAAACGCCCCACTTTTGTAGCGCTGACGTCTGTCTGGGTTCTTCCCGACACAGGGGCTTATGCAGAGAGGTACGGGAAGGTATAATTAGGCAGGTTTGCGCCAAAACTGTCCGCTTTCAAACAGATAGTGGCGAGAACTGGCGGGACAATTTAAATTCGGCAAACGTGTTGCGAGAAGAGTGATCTCGCCAATGCGAAAACACGCAGGATTCCAGTAGCTCCGATGCGCATGAACACGCCAATCAGAGCTACTAAATGGCGCGTTTAGTGGAAATTTTGCCCGCCAACTAAAGTTGGCTGTATTGTGGGCTAATACCGCGCGGCTCAGAATGGCGAGTTTCACGGCAAGTGAAACTCGCCTAATTAGCCATTTCCTGCACACCGCGCTACCGGAGTTCCCTGCATACCATAACAATAAATTCCAATCCTGTGGCGAATTTAAGCAGTACCTCTCTGCATAAGCCCCACAGTCTTCTAGGGTTAATTATACAACAAACAGGATCATGCAAAGTATTACGTTGCTTAACTCAGGCTTCTGCCTGCTTTATTTTCATCCAAATAAGGGACTGCAGCTTTAACATGTGCAAGCAGGAGGCACTCAGACATTAACCTTCAGCGGTTTACTCATATCAGTGTTATAGCATTTCACACAGTGTCATTTTTAAGAACCAAACCAAATCAAATAAACAAAGTCCTATCCCATTCAGGGATCTAACTACACAGCAGAATCAGCCTCTCTAACTGCTGCTGGGCCAACTAACCTGGTTCCCCAGTTTAAAACAATGCCCTCTCATTTAGGGTCACTAGATAAAGCATACCGTCTTTTGATACGGCAATAAACATGTGTTTGTCTTATCTGTTCGTGGTGGGAACTCGGTCCCAAGTGTCCAGGCAAATCCTCTGGTACTGTGTTACTTGAAGGGGCCGTCCACCCCGAACTGGATGCAGGGGAGCAGCGAAACCCCAGTCTCCAGGCTCTAAGAAGAGAGACTGAAATGCAAACCTCTCTGCTCTAAATACCTGTGCTAGTGATTAGGAGAGCAGGTGAGGGAGAACTAGAGCCATTGTAATCTGTGGTCTGGATTTTCCATCCACCAGCCTGAGTTAATGTGAAGCTGTGGAATGGATCATTTTGCACAATTCCTGCACTTTCTGACCTAAAACGGGGCAGAAAGCTGCATAACATCTTTGGACTATGTCACAATATATATATATACATATATACAGTGGTCGACAAATCACCAAAAACTCTACTCGCGGAACAAAAAAATCTACTCGCCACCTAGTACCACACGTGTGCTGCTTGGACCAATAGGAGCTCGCCACGATGTTAAATCCACTCGCCCGGGGCGTGCAAATGTATAGGTTTGTCGAACACTGCATATATATATATACATATATATATATATACATATATCTCATGTGTTGTCTCTTGTTCAATCTTTATCAAAATACATCAAATCCAGCAAACTGATGGAAGGTCATCAATAATATATTTCAGCCATCTAATATCAAACAGGATGATACTACTCTGACAAATCCCACTGACATTACAAATGCATTCAATGAATACTTTGTGGGGTGTGCTAATTTCCTACAAAGCGCAACCGGAACGACAAACATGAAGCTCGACCTGTAAGAACCCACATAGCCCCACCTCTTCCAAACACTGCCCACAGTTTTAAATTTGTTCCAGTATTTGAAGAGGAGATTACACAAGCGCTCCTCAAATTAAAACTAAGCAGCCAATGTGGCCCTGACTTACTGCAATCCAAGTTCTTGCAACTTGGTGCCCCAGCCATTGCCAAACCGCTTGCTTCCCTAATCAACTCTTATTTTGTCTTCATGCCATATCCCTAAGACCTGGAAAACTGCCAGAGTTGTCCCAGTCTTCAAAAGTGGGGACAAAAACACTGTCTGAAACTACAGGCCAATCTTTCTTCTCCCAATACAATCCAAAGTCATGGAAAAATGTGTCCACTCCCAATTAAACGATTACTATGCCAAGACAAATTTCATTTGCAAACTCTAATATGGCTTTCGCCCAAACTACTGCATGGTAACTACCCTCCAAAAAGTTTGCAATGAGATCCAGTGTGAAATGAAACAACTTACTGGGGCAATATTCCTAGATTTTGCAAAGGCTTTTGATACAGTTGATCATGTTATCTTGTTAAACAAGCTTTAGTGCTCGGGAATAAGGGAGCATGCTTTAAACTGGTTTCCCTCCTACCCATCAGGTAGGTCCCAATTTGTGTCTCTTGGGTTCAAACTGTGTAATAGATCAAATCCTGCAGGGACCTTACTGGGAGCCTATGACAAAGGACCGATCACAAAACATCTAATTCCACAAATACTGTAGGTGCTATTGTAAACTTAGCAGCTTTGAATAAAATCTTATACTATTTGACTTGTGACAAAAGCCCACCAATAAACCGCTGGCATGAAAAAATGCTCTTTATTTTAAGAATGGAACGGTTGAGCTCCATACAGGGAAAAAAAAAAAAAGAGACAAAATGAGGCAAATTCCTGAAAGATTGGGAACTGTATGTATTTACAAATATCTAACCAAACCCAACAATTAATATATGAATGCTTTAAATACACAACTTGGGTAGCTACAAAATAGCTACACAATAAAGAGATTTTTGGAAGCAAAAAAAATTCACAAGAAACGTAATTAATCGATCGAACCCGGGATATACATGGCAAAGAATTAAAACACCAGGGGTCACTTGGGTGTCCGCCCGCTGGAGATACCTGCTGGGACGCCAGCAGGATTGAGGTAACGCACAAGGTACAGAGTTTTAATTTTTGTTGACAAATAGAAATACATATTTCTCTCACGCTGATTCACTATATCTACCCTTCCCACAAAGTAATCTCTTCTCATGGCTTTTGTATTAGAGAGCAACAGTGTGGGTGAGTGAGGAACTCTCACAGCGGACAATGTATTGCAGACAGTGGATGGGATCATTCCCATGTCCTTTCTCACTTCACGTCATTATACCGATTTGTGTACAAAAGTCATACTGTGCAAGGCCTCGGATGTATCGCGCAATGGAGTTTTTTTTGTTTGTTTTTTAAACTGCGAGACACCAAAATTGCAACATAAATCAGCAAAAAAATATGTACTATTTTCAGTGGGCACGTTATCAACCGGTTCCCACCTAAAATAATGCATATTTTAAGGCGCGCAGAGGATATCGGAACAAGCATCAAAATTTGTAAAGAAAACAAATTTTACTTATTTCGATGCTACTCACCACAAAAAAGTACTGCAAATGTTTAACGCCTACACCAGGTTAGCGACAGCCCTATCTTGTCTATAGGTACTGTATGTAAACAATGGCCATCATATACATACAGATGTAGCAATACTAACAGTCTTCTGTGCCGCTGCCACCAGAGGTCACTGTGGCTCACTGTACCGGAGGAGTAACGCTGTGGGGGGTCTCATTATGAAGCATCGACCCCCCCCCGCAGCACGATCACGGCAGACACTTTCATCTGCGCCGCAGACCATTGCTTCTTCTACAGTGTTGGAGACCATAAGTCTTGTGACATCTGTATAAAGGTGAACAAATACTTGCCTAGGCAAGAAAAGAGCCCGTACAAACAAGCACTCAAATCCAGATAGTAGGTGTATGTTATAATGATAGTAAAACGTAACCTTTAATATGGTTATAATAAAATATTGGTGGACAAACAAAGACGTGTGGATATCACATATAGAAAGGGAGATAAAAGCTCAATAAGATGCTGGGTCACTGTGTGAACCCAGTAATGAAGGGGTTGTTCTCGTATGGAGACCCCTAAATTAGTCAATTATTTAGGTATGGTAGCCAAGGTGGTGAGCTGCCTCGCCAGGTGCTGTATGGTGTAGAACACCAGCCCGTAATGAGGAGATACACAGGTGTAATATATAAATCGAGGAATTATCAGGCACAGACTGGTTGTTCTAGACCAGGCATGCACAACATATGGCCCGCGGCCCACCTGGACTCCCTGTGCGGCCCGCGATGCCCTCCTCCCCCCCCCCCCACCCCGCTCTGCAGACACAGGAGGGAAGGAGCGCCAGCATTTTGACACGCTCCCACCCCCTCCTGAGCCCACTCTGCCGAGCGCTAGCATTGTGATGGCCCCCCCCCCAACCCCCTCTGCCTATTAGGGAAGGATCGGCAGCCGTTTGATGCGATCCCCTGCAGGCAGAGAGGAGAGAAGGAACAGAGCTGAGGCCGGTCTGACTGCAGAGGGTGAGGGTGGGGTTAGTGACAGCGGAGCCTGTTAGTGAGAGCAGGAAGTGAGGTGCCTGCTGCCAGGGCCCAAGATGGCTTCCCCCCCCTCCAGCCATGCTCCACAGTGAAAGGTAGGACACCCCCCCCCCCCCATGCAGCTGCTCCTCAGAGCTAGTGTCAGTGTGTCAGTGTGTCAGTGTGGCAGTTGCAGGTCAGTGTCTGTGCAGGTCAGTGTCTGTGCAGGTCAGTGTCTGTGCAGGTCAGTGTCTGTGCAGGTCAGTGTCTGTGCCTGTGCAGGTCTGTGTCAGTGGGTTGGGGTTTGGGGGGGGTGATATAATGATGATCTGTGGGAGGGGGGGGGAAGAGAAGCTATGATGAGGATGATGACGAGGGGTGCTGGGGGAAATATGACGATGATGATGATGATTATTATTATTATTTTACCCTTGCGGCCCAAATCAGTTTTCTTTGGAGCAGTTCGGTCCTTCTCACTTTACAAGTTGTGCAGGCCTGTTCTAGACCATACAGCACCTGGTGAGGCAGCTCACCACGTTGGCTATCATACCTAAATATTTTACTAATTTAGGGGTCTCCATATCGAGAACAACCCCTTCATTACTTGGTTCACACAGTGACCCAGCATCGTATTGAGCTTTTATCTCACTATCTATATATGATGTCCACACGTCTTTGTTTGTCCACCTATATTTTATTATAAACCATATTAAAGGTTAGATTTTACCATCATTACAACATATACAACTACCATCTGGATTTGAGTGCTTGTTTATAGGGGCTCTTTTCTTGCCTAGGCAAGAATTTGTTCACCTGTGTATCCACCGCTCCGAGCACCACTCCACTCAGACTTTCGCAAGAGCTTGTTCCCACCTCTCTCCCCATCCCTTTTAATGACATCTGTAGAAGCAAGATAAACTAAACCAGCCTGGAATACTGTAGGCGCTACAAATGTATCACTTACACATTTTACTTGGTATGGCCAGTGGCCAAAGTAGCCAGGTAGTTATGATCACCCATGGCTAGCCGACCAATAAGTGATGCCACGGGGGAGTTAATTGCTACATTACAATCACATCTTTATAATCGAATCCAGTAAAATTTGACTTCGGCCATAACATTACAATGAAAGTGGACAATGTGTTTGTTTTTTTTACCCGGTGCGATATTAACTTGTGTTTAATGGAGTTTGATGTATGTAGGCCAATGAGTGTTTGTGGATAAGAATGCTGAATGTATCACTTTTTAGCTTCAACAGCGCATCTAACAAGAATTCTCCGGAATCTTGTTTGTAGAAGAACTTATTTGTATGTTTGCACAATTACTTTTTAAGAATATTTAATGTTGAATATAAATGTATTAAATGTACTACATAGAGAGATGGAGGTTTACTGAAAAGGTGTTCATGAGTTTATTGTAATTACATAGTCATAAAGCCATCTAGTTTATTGCAGGGGGGAAATTATTTCTCTCATTTTTATCCATAAACTGTAAATTAGGTTAGAGATGGTAAACATAACAAAATCTATTTAAAAGATTAGTGGCTGATAATTTTCCGAAATGATCAGAGTTTACTAAAGCTAGATAGCCCTTAGCCTCTTATCTCAAAGTGGATGAGTAATGTTAAATGTAATATATTTCAGAAATACCAGTAATTGGTGCAGATTGCATATTCAACCAATCTAAATTGCTGCACTAATGACAGCCGACAGCTTGAGAGCCCATTTTAAACAGCAATTGAACAAGAATTGTTCGACTGTCATTGCTGCCCTACACTGCACTAATCAGCTGACCACTTTGCTGCTCGAGGGACCAGCAATAGATTTCACTGCTATACTTGGATGACTGCAACAGCAGCAAAGCTGTGATACAACAAGGAGGACCCTACTGTAATAATATTGTAACCACTGATAATATTCTAAAAGCACAGGCAGAATCATAAGCAGGGATACTGGTTGCAGGATTTTAACCGTAAAACAACAAAAACACCACTGACGGGATCATGTTGAACTTTCGGTTGTAACCGATACAAAATGGAAATGAAGCATTATTTCCTATTAAATGTCACCTCTTGTGGCGGTCTGTCCACAGGTAGGAGACGAAGGCATCAAGGTGCAGTATGAAAAAATGCACCGATAAACACAAAATTCAAATGTGTGGCAATTTTTTCCCCCATAGTTAACGCTGATAAATTCTGGGGGAAAAACACTGATTTTACAAGATATTAAATACCGAAAGCCGGAATCACAAGTAGGGAAGGTTACTTTTGCTTCCCCCAGATTGCCTTGTGTCTTCATTCTCCTTATTCCTCCTTTTAGATTGTAATAACTTTGAAGCAGGAACTCAGCTCACTGTTAATTTGACGTCAAAGTTTTGCTGGCACTTTTTTCCCCCTCAATCTTTTTTTCATCCATTATATTATACTAATTAGACTCAATACGATCATCCCAAATGCATCTGTAATTAAGTTATGCAGGCATTCAGTGGCCAAAAATGGTCCCTAAATTGCAGCAATGTACACGATTCAGTAAACAGCAATTAAATTAAAATGTGCCCTTTGACATGATCTCAGCTTGTATTTGTTTTCTACATTACCCAATACAGGCATACCCCGGTTTAAGGACACTCACTTTAAGTACACTCGCGAGTAAGTGCATATCGCTCAATAGGCAAACGGCAGCTCACGCATGCGCCTTTCATCACGTCCTGAACAGCAATACCAGCTTCCTACCTGTACCGAAGCTGTGCACGTATATGACGATTGCAGTAAAGTACAGTACATGCATCGATAAGTGGGGAAAAAAGGGAGTGCTTCACTTTAAGTACATTTTCGCTTTATATACATGCTCCGGTCCCATTGCGTACGTTAATGCGAGGTATGCCTGTATGTTGTATGCTGAAAAAGGAGGGTCTCGTCTATTATTCTCTGTATGACAGCCCAAGGCTTTACAAGATACAAGATTTTCAGGGTTGAGTTTGGGAGGCCCCAGTCTATATAAAGATCAGAAACTTTGTGATTTTGGTCTTCACTTTACATGTGTGTGGAAACACATCATGCCACGATCAAAAGAGATCTCTGTTAACCTCAGAAAAACAGTTATTGATGCTCATCAGTCTAGAAAGGATTACAAAACCATTTCTAATGATTTTGGGCTCCACCAATTCACTTTCAGACAGATGCAGTGTCTACAAATGGAGAAAGTTCAAGATCACAGTCACTCTACCCAGGAGCTGTCATCCTACCAAAATCTCTCCAAAAACAAACTGGCAAATCATCCAGGAAGTCACAAAGAACCCCAGAGTAACATTCAAGGATCGGCAGGCCATTCTCAGCTTGGCTAATATGAGTGTTCATGACTCAACTTTCAGAAAAAGATTGAACAAGAATTGTGTCCATGGAAGGATAGCCAGGAGGAAACCACTGCTCTCTAAAAAGAACATTGCTGGCCCTCTGAGGTTCACCAAAGAGCACATAGATGATCCACAAGACTTGTGGAACAATGTTCTCTGGACGAACAAGTCAAAGGTAGAAATTTTTTGGCCTCAATGAGAAACGTTATGATGAAGTAATATATTGCTGAAATCAGTATACTGTTGAAATGAATATATTACTGAAATGGACTGGGGGGGGTCTCTGGAGAAGGATTGAAGGCAATGTTCTGTTTCCAGTCTCCATTTTGTGTGTAAGAGTGAGTGTGTGGTTTGAATGTGTTTTGCTTCAGTAGATTTACGACTGTGTCTGAAGTAACGCCCACATTCCTGGTAACAAGAAGTGCCTGGTTTCTATAGAGAACTGTTTTAATCTAGTGTTAACCAGGTTTTAATGATCTGTAAAATGATTGGTTTAAGAATTAAGGAGTGGTTAGTATAATCTGCCTGGTAACCTATTTTGATCAAAGGAATAAAAAAATGTATATAAAGCCTGCATGGACACCCTTTTGCAGAGAGTCTTATAGACTTTGAATGTGTATGATCATACTACGCAATAAACTTCTCATTATCAACGAACACGTATTTGTGAGTTTGCAAACAACGACAGCTTTGGCGACGAGGATTCCAAAATCTCGGACACTTGGACCAGAGGAGACAGACAGCTCTCAATGGAACACTCAACGCTATGATCATTTGCTAAGGTAAGGCGCCTTTTGAAATGCCTTTAGTTTAAAATGTGGAGTGTCTCATGGAGGCCATGATGTCTCCGAAGTCTTGTCCGGGTGACAGAATTCCGATAATGAGTACGTTATTGTAAGAATCAATTGATATAATCTGTGTGAGAATCAATTCATATAATCTGTGTGGCTTAGTGGAGTCTTCGTGAGGTAATTTAAAAATCTATAGTTGTTACAATCTGTGTGGTGCTGTGTGATAAATTCTGTGTGAGAACATAAATCTGCAGTAGTTATAATCTGTACGGTCTCAGTGGTTTTAGTGGTAGAAGAATTCGGTTGAGAAAAAGGAGGGTGCCAGGAAAAAAATTTAACTCCAAATTATATTAATTGCAAGGAAAATGAGGCACTGAACCTAAAACAAAATCAATTCAGCTCTCATGTCTGTAGCCCACAGCTGCAGAACTAGCCCCCACCTTTTTCACTGAAACTTAGGCCTCGGCCAAGGTTCTTGCTGGCGTGTCGGGGTCGTGTCGGCGGGCGAGCCAGTGACGTCACGGAGCTGGTTCGCCCTCATTGGGCGAACCGCTCACGTGACTGGCCCTGCGCTCCGGCAAGGGCTTGATTTTAACATTTCCCTAAGACCTACGCTTCCGCGCGCTTGCGGAAGCGTAGGCGAGCCCCTACTAAAGCCGCTCTCATTGCGGCTTTAGGGGCTCACTGGTAAGTACCAGGGCACCTCAGTTACGCGCTGACCATGCCCGAGGCCTTACATGCCTGTGAAGTATAGAAGTTGCATGCCTGTGAAGTATAGAAGTTAAAGATTAACCTAGATAGAAGTTTGCTAGGGTTCTAAAGTTGTTTGATTAGTTTTAAAGAAATGAATTCATAGTATGAAAGTTTTCCGATTAATTATAAGAATAGAAAAGTACATTTTTATTCAATTATTCTTTTTGTAGGAATAAGAATCAAGCAGTATGTAGTTATGTAGGTAAACACTGCACTACTGTTTAGTGTGAATTTTTGGTATCAATGACAATGTATAATTTTTTTAGGCAGTTGTGAAAAGATTTTTTACACCCTGACAAGTATAGATTTGTATTTACATAGCAATTCCATAGCACATTAACATCTTTTTACCGTAGCCCAGGTTTTGTTATTCTTGGGCTTGGGAGATACTGTGTTACAATATGTAAATGATCTATTGATACAAATAAAATATGAAGTAGGATATAAGGAAGTTTTAAATAAAAATTTTGTATACTAATTTAGAGGAGTCAGGACTGAAACAATAATGTAATGTGTCATGTTCCAACAGTAATGTGGAAGGAGGTAGTGGGGCCAGGTTTGGGAGGAAGTATGAGGAGCTCTGTTTTTGCCATGTTAAGTTTGAGTCGGCGCAGGGCCATCCAGAATGATATCGCAGAGAGACCTTCAGAAACTTTGATCTATCCAGCTGGTGTAAGGTCGGCGGTTGAAAAGTAAATTTGTCTTTTGTCAGCATAGAGGTGATATTTGAACCCAAGAGAGAGTGTGTACAGAGAAAAGAGGAGAGGTCCCAGGACAGAGCCCTGGGGTACCCCCACAGAGAGGTCGATAGAGGAGGAGGAGGTGTTAGCAGAAGAGACACAAAGTACAATGGGAGACTTAAGAGGAGAACCAGGATATAGCTGTGTTACGAACACCAAGAGTATGGAGAATGTGAAGGAGAAGAGGGTTCATATAAGGATATTGAATGTTGGATCATTTGTGGATAAATAAATGTACAAAAAGTATCATGTTTTGTGTCATTTGTTTGATCGGGTTATCTTTAGCTATTATTAGGACTTAGATTAAGATCTAATAACATGATAGGTTTGAAATATGTGAAAATCCTATGGGGTTCACAAACTTTCTCGCCACTGTATATGGGTAGTGCTAATGATCAATAAAAATGTTTAGCTACATTGCTGTTAAGCAGCATTCCCATTAACAAAATTCGGGGCTTTCCAATGAAAAATACAACACACAAATAGGCAGGGAAAGACAAGCATGCTCTCAGTTTATTGTCTCATTGAAAAGTGCTACCCAAAGAGCATTAGATAACGAAATATACTGCCAAACCAAAACTATTCATGTCATCTTGCAAAGACTTGAGAGTATTTGCAAGCTCACAGCACAGGTTACTTACTGCCCCCATGTCAATAATATACGTTCTTGCATTTCTCTAACATTGTACCTCTTGAAATCAAGCTTGATGCCTTTGTTGGTTGAGGACACATCATTCAGCCACTCCTGCAGAGTGATGTCACTGTCACTTTCAGGAGGATGAGCCATGATCGGCTCCTCATTTCCAGACCCCCGAAGAAGGACATCGGCCTCTAGCATGTGAACATCACCTATGAGTGGAAAAATAAATCATGAATGTAAACTACATTTTATGCAGTATACATTAGCAAATGATCTTCTCCGTCTATGGGGCCTATTCTTGTAGCTTCGATATTGTAATTGCAACATCAAATGTGTTGGCATGTTCATAGCTCGCAGTATGAAATTTGTGAAAAAACAGTATTCACTATTGCAAATCGCATTATATATACACCATTTGTTAAAAAATATGACATACCACATTAGCTTGCAGTTATTTATTTATAAAATATTTTACCAGGAAGTAATACATTGAGAGTTACCTCTCGTTTTCAAGTATGTCCTGGGCATAGAGTTAAGATGACAAATAATACATGGTTACAAATACATTGTTACATAAGTGACCAGGGTATACTGTACATTATATACAAGACATAGCATGCACAGTTAGAGATAATATATTATAGGTGTATGTAACAATTACAGACCAGATTAAAATGTGAGACAACTTTAACTTTGAAAGAACTTAGAATGGTGATGGCTGTCAGAGTCTCCGGTAGATTGTTCCAGTTTTGGGGTGCATGGTAAGAGAAGGAGGAGCAGCCAGATATTTTGCCGAATCGTAGAACCATGAACAGTTTTTGGAGTCAGATCTCAGATGATAAGCTCTGCATGTGGATAGGCGGGTAGCTTGCCCAGAAAGTATTTGAAGGCATGACAGGGGAGATTACATTTGTGCCTAGACTCAAGTGATGACCAATTTAGTTCTTTGAGCATTTCGCAGTGGTGTGTGTTTTAGTAGCATTGGGGGACAAAACGGCATATTGAATTGTAGAGGGTATCAAGTTTGCGAAGGTGGGTTTGGGGTGCCAAGCCGAAAACTATGTCCCCATAGTCAATAATAGGCATTAGCATCTGCTGTGCGATATGCTTTCTGACCAGCAGACTTAGGGAGGATTTGTTCCTGTAAAGTACCCCTAGTTTGCCATAGGTTTTGAATGTCAGGGTATCAATGTGCATCCTGAATGTTAAATGGGAGTCAAACCATATGCCCAAGTATTTAAAACTAGTAACAGGAGTTAGGGTGGCGTTAGCGTTGATTCTGATCTGGAGCTCAGTCATTGGAAGCTTTAAAAATGTAGCCTTGGTCCCAAATACCATTGTTACAGTCTTGTCAGTGTTTAAAAACAGTTTGTTTTGGGAAATCCAATTTTCAAGTCTTGAAAAGTCAGATTGAAGTATGTGTTCAAGGTCGGAGAGGCTAGGGCTGCATATAAGATTGTGTCATCTGCATACATGTGTATTGTGTGTGTATTGAAGCTCCCTTACAAGCTGTAGGAAGATCATTAACACTGAGAAGAGTAGGGGCCCAGAACAGAGCCTTGCGGGACACCACAGGTGATATCTAAAAGGGTTGGAGTTGGAGCCTGCGATAGACATGTTGGAATCTGCCCGATAGGTAGGAATGAAACCAGTTTAAAGCATGCTTCCCTATTCCAGAGCACTGGAGTTTGTTAAGCAAGATAACATGAACAACAGTATCAAAAGCTTTTGCAAAATCTAGGAAAATTGCACCAGTGAGTTGTCCCAGTTCCATTCCACACTGTATCTGATTACAAACTTTTAGGAGAGTAGTTACTGTGGTGTGTTTGGGGCGAAAGCCAGGTTGGAATTGGTAGGGAAATTTGTCTTGGTAGTAAAGTAAAGTTGGGAGTGAACATATTTTTCCATGACTTTGGATAGTATTGGGAGAAAGATTGGCATGTAGTTTGAGACAGTGTTTTTGTCCCCACTTTTGAAGATTAGGACAACTCTGGCAGTTTTCCATGGTCTTATGGATATGGCCTGCAGCCAGAATAGAGTTGATTATGGAAGCAATTGGTTTGGCAATGGCTGGGGCACCAAGTCTTAGGAACTTGGATTGCAGTAAACCAGGTCCACTTTGACTGCTTAGTTTTAGTTTGAGGAGCGCTTGTGTAATCTCCTCTTCGGATACTGGGACAAATTTAAAATTGTGAGCAGTGTTGGGAAAGGGTGGAGCTAAAGGGGTACTCTCAGAATGAGGTTCACGTTTGTGGTTTGGGTTGCATTTTGCTAATACAGGTAAACCCCGTTATAATGCGCCTCGTTATACCGCGATTCGGTTATAACGCGGTTTTCCCGTGGCTCCCGGTTTTTTTTGCACACTGCACACACTCTCACTGCACACACACTGCTCACTGCACACACACTACTCACACACTGCACACACACTGCTCATTGCTCACACTGACACACTGCTCATTGCTCACACTGCACACACACTGCTCATTGCTCACACTGCACACACTGCTCACACTGACACACACACTGCTCACTGCTCACACTGACACACACCGCTCATTGCTCACACACTGCTCATTGCTCACACTGCTCACACACTGCTCATTGCTCACACTGCTCACAAACACACTTACTCACACACCTACTCACACACTCACACACACCAGCACCAACACCCGCTTTCTCCCCCCCCCCCCTCCTCCTGCGCAAGCAGCGGGGACAACGGTGGGGAGGTGAAGCCGGGACCGGAGGGGCATCCCCCCTCCCATCCCGCGGTAACAGGGGGAAGCCGGGACCGGAGGGGCATCCCCCCTCCCATCTCCTGTCCCGCGGTGACAGGGGGAAGCGGGGACCGGAGGGACATCCCCGCTCCCATCTCCTGTCCCGCGGGGTGAATATGCGCTGATGCGGCGGCCATTTTTTCCCGCGACCCCGTTACTAACGCGGTGGTCTCAGGGTGGACCCCGAGGACCGCGTTATAACGGGGTTTACCTGTAAGTTAGTAGGACACATCATAAAGTAATTATTGAATGCATTTGCAAGGTCAGTGGGATTTGTCAGAGTAATATTCTCCTTAGTGATATTACTTGGTTGTTGATGGCTAGAAGGCTGGAATATATTGTTGATAACCTTCCAGAAGTTAGCTGGGTTTGATGTATTCTGGTGAAGATTGCCAGAGTAATATTGTGCTTTTGCATGCCTTGTTTGCCTTGTGCACATATTCCGCAGGCATCTGTAGTGATCAAGATCCTTGGTAGTGCAGGTTACTTTGTAGCTTTTGCACAAGGCATCCCTGAAATGGTAGGCTGCTATAAGGTCAGGTGTAACCCATGAAAGGTGGGCACCCCGTACCCTTATTCTGCGTAGTGGAGCATGGTTATCACAGAGTTTTAAGAACACGGATTGGAAATTATTTATTTATTTTATATATAAAATATTTTACCAGGAAGTAATACATTGAGAGTTACCTCTCATTTTCAAGTATGTCAGTTTTATTACGCCTGTGACGATAGCCTACACAGGTCTATTAATATTACACAAAAATAACTGGGTTTGAACGGAACGAGGCTTAAGATATAATAAAGTGATTTTAATCCTTAGGATAGGTGAACACACGAATAATACAGTAACAGACAAGAAGAACACTTACTTAGGGGTTGGGGAATGAGAAGTTTGATGTAGCATTTCTCTTCAGCAATCAGGTAATCATTCAGGTGATATCAGGTAACCATATCAGCAAACGAAGACGAAGACAAGAAATAGTCGAGTGCAGAATCGGGGTCGGGAATTAAGTCGATTCTGTACCAAGGGCAGTTGGTAAGGTCAGCCAGAATCTGTTGTGGGTTAAAGTTTCTATATGTTCTAGTGAGGAGAACTTTAGGGCTTGATTGGGGCGGTTTAATTTTCCTTACACAGTACACTATTGCATGGTCACTGAAAATGTAAGGAAGGATGCCAGAGGATTGGATTCTGCTGGGGTTTGAGGAGAGAATCCAGTCTAGCAAGGAATGGTTGTGCGATTTCAGGTTTGTCCGTGTGGGTTGGGAAATGAGTTGCGTTAGGTTAAGTGACTTGAGTTGTATCTGGATTTTGTCGTTGTTAGGGTCCAGCCGATTGTAGTTTAAATCCCCAAGATTTTGCCAACTAGGATTTCAAAAGAGGGTGGGCTTGGGGGGCAATTTAACAGTGCAAATTGTAAGGTGTCTGCAATATAAAACAACACCCCTCCTCCTCTCTTTGAATGGCGATATTTGCATCCGGGGTTTTATGGGTTAGCCATGTTTCTGTGAGAACGATGGCTTTGGGTTTATGCATAAAGCACCATGCCCTTAGTTCATCCAGTTTAATCAGCCGGCTCTGGATATTTATATGGGCGACAGATAGATAGTTGCTTTACAAGCGAAATGACCTGCGGTACGGATTTCCCTCCACCGGTCTGGAAGAGCTGCACAGAGAGAGCAGAGGGAAGCTGCATCTCCCTGCACAGCTCTTACAGACGATCGCGCCGTTTTTATTTAAATTTTTAATACATAGGATTAAAGCAGGGCGTCATCGGAGCTGAACTGCATTAATTTCCGGCCTGGGGACCCCCGGCTTCCTGAGGTACAGGCCCCTTTATCTGGTGCCAGTATCTCCTGCAAGTTTAAAACTCCAGTGTCACATGACTGGGACATTTAAACGTAAGGGAGACACCGGCACCCTATACTAGGGCCTGTACCTCGGGAAGCAGGGGGTCCCTGGACCTGAAATGAATGTGGTTCAGCTCCGGAGACCCCCTGCTTCAATCCTATGTAGTAAAAATAAATGATACTCCATCTGATGCAAATCCGAAATCCTATCTCGCCACCCTTCAGGTGGTGTTAAAAAAAAGTGAGTATTTCAGCCGTGATTTGCATTACGGAGCTACTTGAATAGTAGTTATTGGCAAAGAAATGCATTTCAGCCTTTTTTTTGACCTACTACTTGGATTGTCAGAGCAAGAGTAATTAAGCATGTAAAAAAAATCGTTTACAGGCGATTTTGACATGCAATAACAGCTTACTGAATAGCTACGCATGCAAAATTGCTTGTAAAGTGCACTTCACATGTGTTAAATCACTTTTCAAAAGCTACTAGAATAAGCCCCCAAGTCTTTACCGAGAACTAAACGGTTCTATTTTGTATCACCAAGGACAGCACGTTACTGAAATATTGAACTTCTTAAGTGCCAGTGTTTCTGGAAACTTTTGGGAAATGAGTAATCTGGGCTGAAGAAATAGCTCAGCGGGTTTGACTCTGAGAAAGATGACACTATGTTTGAATCAGGAGAGCCTGGTTCAATTCCCGGAGTCAGCTGGCACCAAAAACACAGCTTGTAATCTCAGCTGGGCAGGGACTGTGTTTGTAAAAAATCTTATGTATAATGCTGTGTACCGTATGCCAAGGGTGCGCAAACTTTTCTGTTTGCGCATCCCCTGCTCACCAACCCCCTCTCCCCCCTTCTTACTGGCTCTATGGCATGTCGCGTCGCCTGAGAGCAGGTTAAGAGAACGTTACAGAGGCCTCGCGTCTTCCCCGGCACTTAATTTAAATGTTTTGGGGAAGGGCCTCTGCAAATGCCGCGTACCCCTGCCCTATGCTATACTATAATTGTGAAGCACTTTGAGTCCTATTTGGAGAAAAGCACGATATGAAATAAAGTTATTATTATGCTATGGCTGCCGTCCAAACCTCACTCCCATTGGCTGATGGGAAGTCTCAATAAATATATTGCACACATGGAGAGGATTAATAATGCTGCTGCTGCTGCTGCTGCTGCTGCTGCTGCTGCTGCTGCTGCTGCTGCTGCTGCTGCTGCTGCTGCTTTTTTAAAACAATAGGAAAAACTGGAATTTCACAAAAAAACGGTTTTCAGTAGATAACGTGTTTGTAAAATAAATAAATAAATCAGATCCTGTATACTCACTTTGTAATGCCTCTTTTAGTTTTTTCTTGCTGTTTGCTGCATGATACCAAATAATTTCCGCTCCATCTTTCTTTTTCAGCATTTTTTGGTTGAAAAAATAGTCCAAGATATTTTCACTCCAAGACCCTAAAGCAGTGAACATTAAGACAGTGTTAAGGAAGATACACTGGAATGTGTCACCCGCGGCTGTTTCGTCGCGACCAAATGACTGCTGGTGTTCGACCGCAGACGGACCCTGCGCCGCCAGGAGAAGGTACGTTTTAGCGATTAGGGTAGGTGGGTTTTAGGGCAAGGGCTTAGGGAAAAGATTTTCAGGGTAAGGACTTTGGGGAGGGGGTTCTATGGAAAGGGTTAAGCTTAGGAACTTACCTTAGCAATGAAGCGGCTGGGTGAGTTGCGGCGAAGCGCTGGCGGTCATTTGGGCGCGGCGAAACAGTCCGGTCAAATGTTCTAGATCGTAATACACAGACTGTGTAACAGGAAAAAAATAAGCACTTGCTCCACTTATAACTGCACAGAGCCTCTCTCCAGCTAATTGCACTTTTTAGGGGCCTCGGAATGGAGAAGGGTTTGTCAAGCAGGTGTTTTCTTTGTCTATATGCTGCACTGTTCTGACCGACCTATATCATTATCTCCTTGTTGATCTGGGTTTGGCAGCTACTATACTGTATGTCACTGATGGTCTTTGAATAATTAGTTATGCTTCTACAGTTATTCCCAGCCTTATGGAGAGTAAGATAACCCACAAACATGGGAGAAGGAGCAGCTCAGTGAGTAAAGACACTGACAGGCACCGAGTTTGAAGCAGGGGAATCTGGTTCAATTCCCGGTGTCGGCTCCTTGTGACCTTGGACAAGTCACTTTATCTCCCTGTGCCTGAGGCACCAAAAACATAGATTGTAAGCTACACGGGACAGGGACCCGTGCCTGTAAAATGTCTCTGTAAAGCGCTACGTAAACTAGCAGCGCTATACAAGAACATGCTATTATTATTTATTATGCTATTATTAACACATCCCAAAAGTATAGAAGATAAGCTCAGAAACAAATCGGTACCCCCCTCCCACCCCCTTGCTAAAGTAAGTTCAGATTTTCTCATGACTTCTTATCTGCAAATGTATAACGATTGAAACAGTATTGTATTTAATGTGTATATATAGCCTGAAGAGTGAAGACTTGTTTCCCCACCCAATTCTATTTTCTGACATACTGTATGCACGCACACACTTTTATATTATACATGAAACTCAAGAAAAAAAGTTAAAAAAAAAAATATATATATATGTTATAATACAATATATTTTTTTTTTCTTTCAGTATATTTTAGATTACATTATGATATTATTTCGATCCTTCTCCACATAATTTATTTCTAATTTGGAAAACTAGTCAGAAAGCCCAGGATCTAGAGCCTAGTGATTAATCTTAAGCATTCTTATTTACTTAACCCTTTCAGTGATAAAGCAAGCCCGCTTCACCCATTTTGTGTGAATTGAATATTACCCTGTTGCTATTCAGTTTGTGTATTTCTTTTCCCCTTGTACTTAAAATAAATATTAAAAAAAAAAAACATTTTAGATCATAGAAAACCATCACAAGCCAGCCACTTGCTGTGACAAATAATATACTGTAGTTACATAGTAGCACAATATGTACCTGTTTGAAACTGCCACAAACAGAACAAGAGAGGAGCAATTGTTTGAGACACACAGTATTGCACTAAAACAGAGGGCGGCCAACTCCTGTCCTCAGGGGCCACCAACAGGCCAGGTTTTAAAGATATCCCTGCTTCAGCACAGGTGGCTGAGTCAAAGACAGAGATACTGACAGACACCTGTGCTGAAGCAGGGATAAAGCCTTAAAACCTGGCCTGTTGGTGGCCCTTGAGGACGGGAGTTGGTAGCCACAGATGCATTTACTAACACAGGACACATTGCATTTACTAACACAGGACACACTGCATTTACTAACACAGGACACACTGCATTTACTAACACAGGACACACTGCATTTACTAAC
Organism: Ascaphus truei; assembly: GCF_040206685.1. Classification (NCBI taxonomy): domain Eukaryota; kingdom Metazoa; phylum Chordata; class Amphibia; order Anura; family Ascaphidae; genus Ascaphus; species Ascaphus truei. Next base: position 94,711,933 of record NC_134483.1, on the reverse strand, counting down.
ACAGGACACACTGCATTTACTAACACAGGGCACACTGCATTTACTAACACAGGACACACTGCATTTACTAACACAGGACACACTGCATTTACTAACACAGGACACACTGCATTTACTAACACAGGACACACTGCATTTAATAACACAGGACACACTGCATTTAATAAACACAGAACACACTGCATTTAATAACACAGAACACACTGCATTTAATAACACAGGACACACTGCATTTAATAACACAGGACACTGCATTTACTAACACAGGACACACTGCATTTACCAACACAGGACACACTGCATTTACTAACACAGAACACACTGCATTTAATAAACACAGAACACACTGCATTTAATAACACAGGACACACTGCATTTAATAACACAGGGCACACTGCATTCAATAACACAAGTACACTGCATTTAATAACACAGGACACACTGCATTTAATAAACACAGAACACACTGCATTTAATAACACAGGACACACTGCATTTAATAACACAGGACACACTGCATTTAATAACACAGGGCACACTGCATTCAATAACACAAGTACACTGCATTTAATAACACAGGAAACACTGCATTTAATAACACAGGACACACTGCATTTAATAACACAGGACACACTGCATTTAATAACACAGGACACACTGCATTTAATAACACAGGAAACACTGCATTTAATAACACATGAAACACTGCATTTAATAACACAGGACACACTGCATTTAATAACACAGGACACAGTGCATTTAATAACACAGGACACACTGCATTTAATAACACAGGACACACTGCATTTAATAACACAGGACACACTGCATTTAATAACACAGGAAACACTGCATTTAATAACACAGGAAACACTGCATTTAATAACACAGGAAACACTGCATTTAATAACACAGGACACACTGCATTTAATAACACAGGACACACTGCATTTAATAACACAGGACACACTGCATTTGCACACAGCTGAAGTAAATGGGAGTTTGCTGCTTGCCACAGAGGCTGCTCAGAGCAAATATAGACCAAATTGAGGAAATACACCTGATATAGCGCTACATTGCAATTGTGCACAACAGTATACTGCTTACCATGATTCCTGTCCATGCCTCGGAGACCTATACAAGGCAGCTGTAATAATCACTGATTGCTAAGGGATCACAGCCCAGCTGATAAAAGGACACAGGAGCCGCTGTTACTGTGTGTTTGTTTTTAATCAATTAAAATCATAAAAGAAGGTAACACCTGATGCTACACAGGAAGAGGGGGGAACAGGCAGGCTCTGCGTGTAGTTTAAGGTAGCCAATGAGATTAAAGATTTCAGTGACCAATCAAGGCGTGTATTTGCCATCCAATCGCACTGCATGTCTGTCTCATAAGGATCTTTTATTGCAGGGGAAAGTACAGGTAACACCAAGTCCAACCCCTTTATTATAAATAGTACAGTGGTAAGAAACTCTGCCTTTGGTGCCAAAGGTCTGTACTTCAATTCCTGCCCTAAAGTGCAGATGAGATGTTAAACTGGCATTGTTATTAATAATAATAATAATAATAATAATAACTGCATTTAGATGTGCTGCAAGCATAAGAACCCATTGACAGAAGTGGTATTCTAACCATCACATGCCCTTTCAGCAAGTAGATGTGTACTTGCCCCTCCAAACATCAGTCTAATGGGTCAGTGTAAAATACGTTGAAGTGCTGCTAATGGCACACACATCCCAAAATGTGAAAGGACATAATGTTCCATGGACATGAATTGGGACAATAGGAGCCTTATGAGACGGAAACGCAACAAATAAAAATAAATAACCCGGGAAATTGGGATGTTTGCAAATTAGACTTTTTTCATCCATTGTCTTTAAAGGTTAATGTACCAGACTTATTTGTTCCTCTTCTGTCCTGTGCGCATCAGCTTGTGATTTTGGGAGCATGCAAAGGATCAGGAATTGTTTCGAATTCAAGCATGTATGGTATATATTATGATAGTGTAAATTGTGATAGCCATTATGGTTCTTCATACATATTATAATGTAGAGTGCTTTATAAACCTCATAGGTTGTATGGCTCTATAAAATGCAGGATTTTCTGTATTTCTACAACATTAAATATAAACAAATAAAAGTTTGCATATTGCAAAGTAAAAATGCAAGCTAAGGCCATACAGCTTCCGCTGGCGCGGAGGCGTGCGAAAGCTGTGACGTCACCCATGTGAAGCGGGTGTGTTTTCGGGCCATGGTAGGCGTGCCGTGGTGGGCGGCATGGAGCTGGTTCGCCCTTATTAGGCGAACCGGTCACGTGACCTGCCTATCGCGCCGAGAAATTAGTTTCAACTGATTTCTTGTGCAACGCGCGGCCTACGGGCACGATCAATGCCATGTGATTGCGCCTCTGCAAGGTCTGTGGCAGTATGGACCTGCCCTAAGAATAAAGATCAAGGATCCCGAGCTCGTGCTGTCTGATGTGCAGTGTAGGCAGAAGAAAGATCCCCTTGCTACTGGGCGCATGGAGTCACTCCCCAAGTACTCCTAAACAAGATAAACCTTCAGGCTCTCAGAAAAACAATAACAATATGCACAGTGCACCGGGGGCCAGTACAAATATAATATTAATTGCTGGCTCTCTGAACCGGACAAGTAAAATAACCAAACTAAAAAATATATATTCTAAACACAGTCACCTATGGTGACAAATGAAGCTCGTGAAACAAACTAAACCAGTTTTAACGCAAGGGTTTTATTTATTTTTAATACCATTAATCTACAATTCCTGTGTAATACATGAACTACTTCTCTAATCTTCAAAATGAGCATGATACGCAGAATATGTATGTCTAGTTTCTCCCACCAGTAATGTAGAATGTGGTGTAATAGATCAAGAAACTAGATGTATAGAAAGTGTATTTGAAATAGTCTTGTATAATAAGATGGTAGGCTCAGTTTTTGCCGGCTGACAAACTGTTCCGCAAGTATCCCTGGTTCAAATCCAGTCAGAAGCATCCAGTCTTGAACATTAGCCCTTCCTGTTCTGGTAGGTTAAGTAGGCGTTTGTTTCAAAATGGATTAGAAACCCTGGGAGAGTTAGGCTGAGTCCAGTGTGCCGCTTGCCGCACTTGGCACAGTCAGCACAATGAATTTTAATCGGTCCGGCCACACTGACGCGGCACGCGCTTGCCGAGACAGATAAAATCGTGTTTCGGTGCGCTGAAGGGTCACATGACCTCCACAGCCGATCAGCGCCAGTCACTGCTCGGCCTCGGACGCCCTGCTCGCGCTTACAAAAAAAATTTGCTGGAAAGCCGAACGCTCATGCTTGGAGACGTCACCACTCAAGCATGAGTGCGGTCAGCGGCACAGTGGATGCAGCCTTACATGTGTAGAGGTAAGGGAGGGGAAAAAAAGCGGAGCACCACAGCAGGCTGGACAATAGAAGCCGTAAAAAAAAAAAAAAAAATATTTAGAGAACCACATCCCCGCAGTCACTCTAGATCTCCCTTACCTCTATTCCAAGCACCGGCTGCAGCCCGCATTGGACGGGACTTTTGTACAAACGCCGCCATCTAGATTGTGGGATCAGAGGGGATCAAACATGAGTTCTTCGCTAAAATTTATCCCATCTCTGTGCCCGTTTGCCAGCAGTTTCATTGTTGACAAGGTGGTGTTTGGGACGTTTATCCCGTTAGCGCAGGCTCACGTAGCTGGGCTCCGGGATTCCCTCCCTTCAACTGCTCTGTCCTTCATCTGCTGAATTAGCTTCATACACGGGCACATTTCTCAGAAAGAGCAAAGTTTAACAGTGGTATATCCTGCCTCTGCTCAGGCACCTTATTGACTCCTTCACTTATCAAATTACTACATGTACAGTCAGTACCCATCTCTGACATACCTAGAGCATCAGCCTATTTTCAACCGGTTTTAACCGATTGGCTGACAAAGCCAGCCAATCAGAGGAACAAAACTACTCGGTGATCCAATGAGTAAAAAGAAAAACCGGAGAAAGTAAAATACAAAATAAACCATGTCAATCAGCACAGGGTGTTTCCCCATTTATTCCTGAGTTACGTGTGTAGCATAAGTCATACTAGGTTGTATCAGTCATTTCATGTTTTTCTACACCAGATTGACACTAATTTTGTTTTTAAAACATTAATATTGTGCTTTTTTCTAGCCAACATACAAAATCACCAAACACAAAATGCCTTTTCGATGCTAACCCATTAGCTGCCAGCCAAGGGCTAAGCATAGCAAATATATTTTAGCATAAATGGAGGAAAGTACTCTTGTGCAGCAAAGACTGTTAGCAGTTTGTTTCGTCCATAATACAAATTGCATTGTTCTGTATGGGCACGCAGCAAGCCAAGAGGGGAATTTTTTTTTATATATATATATATCTATACAGTATATATATTTTTTTTTAAACACTAGACAAACATGCCAAAGTTGTTTCATTTACCACAAAACGGAGTTTTAAAATTAACCATTTTATAAATTGTTCCACTACATATGTAGTGTATGTACTCAAGTGTAAATGTGGGTTACAGTACATCGGTAAAACAAAACGGTGTATGAAGCTGCGGTTAATGGAACATATGAGGAACATTAAAAATGTGCAAAAATTAATTGATAAACATATGCCCCTAATCCATCTTTTCAAGCACTTTCATGATAGTCATCAGTGTGACCCGAGTGGCATTTCCTTTATGGGCATTGAAGTTATCACTGCCAATCAGCGTTTAGGTAACAGAGATTTACGTTTAAGTAGAAGGGAGCAATTCTGGATCTATACCATGCAAACTAGATTTCCACATGGTCTTAATGATTACATAGAATTGGTTCCCTTCCTTAAAGAATAAATCGTTAGGTGAACAGTTGGGGTTTCTTTATGTGATCTATTTGATGTTTTAAAATTTTGAATAAATATGTATTTTTAAAATATTTTTAAATATATGTGTATAAATATGTATTAATAAAATATGGACATGATAGTTTATGGTTAGAAGTGCTGTGATTTATTTTTAAGGGCAATAGGTCAACTTAGAATTAAACATGGGACCTATCTATCATTATTGCTTCATTTCAATCTAGAATGTGGTTTTAACTATTTATATACGCTGTATGAGACTCCATTTCACTCTGTTTAAATTACATGTGCATCCACTTTCCTCATTAACGCTAGATCCATTGGCTGCTGCTCTGTATTTAAACTCCGGGGACAGCGCTATCACGTGACTCCTGACGAAGCACTACGTGCGAAACGCGTAGAGGTCACGTGGCGGCAGTTCCTGTGGAGTTTTGCAGTCGGTGGGAGCGGGTCTCCACGCATCTAGCAGGGTAAGTACTCAGACTGGTCCGGACCCTTTCTGTAGTACTAGCGAGATCTAGTGTTGACCCGGTGTTATCCCCCGATCATACTGGTGTGTGTACCAGTCATTCTAACGTTATTTGTATACCTTTTTCTTGTTTTTAATTAGTATCAGTGGATGCTATTTGCCCACTGTCCCTTTTTACTAATAAAGTGCTCATATCCCTTAGTGCGCCTGCCTGTCATTTGTTTTTCCTGTCTGTGAGCCCCCCTTGTGGGAGCTCACCTTTATAGGGGATGTGTGGAACCCCCCCAGAATAACTCCTGCAAGAGGGACACCATACAGTGACAACTTTAGCGCGGAGCAACACACTTCTTATATATATATATATATATATATATTTATTTTTTAAACACTAGACAAACATACCAAAGGCCAAATTCCCACAATTACTGTCTGCCAGCAAACACTGCTCAACATCCCACACGTGAAAATGTGATATACTCACGTTGTCATTTCAACATGCTTCGAACGCTAAATGTGCTATATCAGAAGCCATGACATACGCACGTTATCACATTTTCCCGTGTGGATATTGAGCGGCGTTTGCTGGAGGATACGGTGTGATAGTCGTTCCAGGGATTTGGCCTTTGCAATCCGCTCTGTATTTCCATCAAGGACGATGGAAAAACCTGCTCTATCACCCATGACGCACATCTGTACTTACCTGATTGGAAGTGTTTGCTATTATTGGTTACTGTGAAAACATTCTTTGATATTTATGTATGTTAAAATATGTACAGGTGGTACATGGGACATTAACTTTGTTAGAACCTACATGTTGGTAAAGGTCAGGATTTTTAGGTTGGTGGTCCTGTTAATAGAAGCAGTGTGTTATTTAGCAGCAATACGTTCAAAATCCTGTTTTCTATTTATTTATTTGTAAATACATCAGTTGTGCAGTATTAGATAATGCTTACTGCATTCTTTTTTTTTTTAATGTCCCATTATGCCCTTTTAAACAGCAAACAGGCCACCAAAATAAAACCAGCCGTTCTAAACAAGGGCAGGCAGCAAAGAGCTTGGTCAGGCTCGGGAGGAGAGGGCGTGAGCATAGGATGGTACCAACTTCGATAGTAGAACCCTTAAAAGGTCCTGCATTAGATGTCCCCAGGCTCACCTAACTAATACTCCTGAGCCATACGAAAAGATTTTACTCCTGGCCCCCAAGAATGTGCTTGTGCATTGTGGTTTAAAGTAGGTGCAGTGCAATAAAGTATTAGCAGGGCAATATGAGCTCATTTTATTTTTTTGGGTGTATCCCTGGAAATCACAATTCAGCCCATCAGTGTACAGTGGTGTGATGACTGAATGAGTATATAGCCTAAAGTGATTGGCACTACCTAAAAATAACCATCACGTCTTGTTCAGATAGAAACCCATGGTGCTCAGCACATTGACAAATACACAGTAGAAAAAAAATATGGTTGAAATGCTTTCATTACATAGATCTTTACTGTAGCAATTAGACACGAGGACAATTACATGAATAAAAAAAAAAAGCTCAAGGCTGCTCTTCATAAGAGATATGAACAGTTTATTACATACAAATTGCATTATTGTACACTGGATTACATTTTACAAATGGTCTAATACCCAAACAAAATTACATTTCAAAAAGGAAAATCAAAATAGAAGAAAAATGTTACCTCACCCCGTCAAAAAAAAAATTTGCTGGTTTTATATATTTTTTTATTTTCAATTATTTCTCCCGTGTGAATAAATGAAAAAAAGGTAAAAGGAGTTCTCATCTATTTTATAAGTCAGAGTACAGAGTGCTGGATGGACAATTACAAGGCTCCAACAATGCTAAAGGGGCAGACAGACGTGGGTAATGTTCTCCCAGTTAAAGCATGGAAAGCCCCAGATTCACGTAGAAATAGGCGTTAACACTATTATAAATGTGAAAGGTCAAAGCCATGTAACAACTTCGCTGATATTTCTAACAGTTCGAGATTAAGAATGTCTAACATTTAGACCCAATAAATCTAATCTCAGAAAGCACAAAAACATTAATACAATCTATTGCTTTCTTGAAAAGACTTCTTGGTGATCCATAGCCAACGGAGAAAAGAATGCAGCTGCGGTTTCAAAACTGCAAAGAAATGTGTCAGTGTTTTACCAATAACTATTGGAGGATTTCACATTGACATTTGATTAGGATGTAGAAGGCAAAACCGTAATCACACGTTTGATCGCTGTTGAACCCCCTCAGTTGTATTAGAGTTTCTAGGAAATTGACATGCATGTGGTCTTTTTAGGGCTATAACATTCGTTTCCACACAGGGTAACGTCATTAGGCAGGTCGAATATCTCATGCAGATGCTTAAAATGTGTAAATCCTAAAACTTCAGATTCTGAAGCTTTTTGTAGTACTGTATTTTGTTTATGTTTTTCAACACTATTTTGTTGTTCGTTTAACCAAGGGGTTAAATTAATATTGTGCTTTTACAATAAAACATACATAATCACATAGAAGGTATCTGAACAATGAATGCTGTAAAAATGGCTTTAGGTTTCAGTAACTTTGCTAAGCAGTTACGGACTGCAAAACAAGCAAAATGTTGCATTTGTTTTGCATGGCGAGACGAGTATTTTCAGTGCAGAAGAGGCAGAAGTGTCACTGCTAAGGAACCTCACACATTTCAGTTCCACATCGCAATATATAGCTCTGTAAAAGTCTGCAGCACTTTCTCTGCCACTTTTAACCCAATGCTTTGCAGGCGCTTCTGACAGTCAGTGCTAACAGTTGTTCTGGAATTTAAAGTAAGCCTTAAAGCTTAGACAGCAAAACGTACAAGGACACGTGACATAACACTAATATTAGGGGCTCCTATCTAAATGAAATGAGGCTGCAGTTAAGCCATTTAAGAAAATCATGCTATTCAATATTTCTCAAAAATGTTAAAGTACTGCCTACTGGGGAAAAGCATAACGAGACAATTGTAAAGTACGGTTGGCAAAAAACAAACAAAGTGCCAATAACCCTACAATGTACAATCCTACAAAGTAAAGACACAAAACTTCTGAACACTTACAGGTCTTCCACAGGTCCACCAAACCTATTTAACCCAATTGTCACATATGCAGTGAATAAACTATACACAAGGACTTCTGATAAAGGACATGTAAATGAGCATGCTGAGCAGATCACTCCTCTTCCCATCTATCTGTATGAAATTAATCTCAACCTGTAGTTGTATCACTGATGTGAGTGAGGCATTGGAGTGAAGCAGATTAGGAGGACCTGTGGGTGACATACTGTATACAGTCAAGGCATCCAGGAGTTTCTGGTCTTTGCCGCACTATGAAACAGTAACAATATACCGCATATGCTCCTGAGACAAATGGGAAGGTAGAGGTGTGAAGAAATATTTTCAGATTATGCAATGTTGGCCATTTTACCATAGGGAATACAGAAAACAACTGATGCACACTGATGTGCTGTTGCACTACTCTGCAAAGATGCACATCAATAATATGAACCTTGAACCTACATATAATAAACCATGGGTGGCCACCTCCAGTCCCAAGTGCCACCAACAGGTCAGGTTTTAAAGATCTCAATACTTCAGCACAGGTGGCTCAACCTATGCTGAAGCAGGGATATCCTTAATACCTGGCCTGTTGGTGGCCTTTGAGGACTGGAGTTGGTCACCCCTGTAATTAACTATAGCAAACAGAATCTTGCTTTACACTAGGTAACTGTGCCAGTGCACAAGGTGGGCTTTTTATGAATATTTAATCCATGACCATGAAACCAGGGTTGGTCTTAATCCACCGGTTTGAAATAAAGAAAGATAATTTTTTTTGAGTCGTCAGACTGAAGGCAATATATTTTTTCCTGAAAGTAACCACATTTAATGACAGGGATGCTGTCGTGCAACACCCACTTCACATACAATCATTTTTACGTTTAGATGTATACCCAACAAAAGAATGAACTGCTACATACAGAGTGTAACGGAGTTTAAACTAATACAAAAATATATATTTGCCTTTCCTAAATTATTGCTTGTACAATCTATTATAAATATAAAGTAACAGGTCATCTATTCCATACAGTATGTTTATCTAAATATATATATTTGTCATATAAAGTATATTAAAATTAACCCCTCAGGCTCCGTATGGGCCCGCAGCCCACTGGCATTAAAGGGATTCATTTTACAATCACAAAACAACACACAGTGTTATGATTAAGAGCACACCATTAAAGCTCATGTACAGATTACGGATTTCAGAGCAGCTCTGAGGTGCACAATCAAAAAAACTGTGCTAGGAAGTAATATATACACACGTCAAAACAGAAATGTTTTAAAGGACAATCATGTGTTGTCAATATGCAATCTGTGCTAAACACAATTACGAACCAAGACTTACTAGAGTTACTACATTTTAGTGCATGGAAATGGATAAAATGGTGAGCTGAGGCTTAGCATTGTTTAGTAAACCTGGGAATATGAGGTCACTCAGCACTGGTTTGATATGCACTGCTGAAAAGCAAAACGGAGAGGTAGATGAAAAAACTGAAGCAAAACGCCTTTTAATCACCATTAAAGAAATCAACACGAGCACCTAAAAGTTACAAACCCTAAAGCACAGTGCAGCAATGTTATTTTTTTTTGCAGAATGAGTTTGAAAAGTTGCTGTGTGATATACAGAGATCAGAAAGAGACAGCTGATGTAGTGTTTGGGCTTAATCAATATTCATATCGTGGTCCATTAGAGAATCTGTGAAATGTTCTGCATACAGCTTCTTCATCACTTAAGAACTTAATCAATGTTATCTCATGTAAAATCAACAGCAGCTCGCATTACAAATATTCCTTTTTATCAGGAACATTACAATGCTTGGTTATCAAGAGTAGTGGATGCCACTGTTGATGCCGGCTGCAGATATATCACCTTGATCCAACTCAGATGGTGCCCACTCCAGGGATTGGAAAGATTTTCAGGCTGAGCAACCTGGGCTTTTATCTTCATCTTCATTTCTTTGCAGCCTAAGGCTCCTCTGACAGAGAAAGAGTTATCATTTATAGTGAACCCAGGTAAATTAAATACTAATCGCTTAGAGAGCCAAACTCCAAATGCCGAAAAGTATTAAGTGGCACAGCTGATTTCAATTCCATTTCTATCTTGTTTGTTTTCAACGATGAGGAGGTGCAGTTTAGTCTAAATAACCATTTCAAGTTTCTGAAATTCACTTTCATCATATCCCTTAACGATTAAACACTTGAGTGCGGGAAGGGCCAGAAATGCATTGAAAAGCAAATCTCCTCGACGTTTAAAGAATGACTGAGCTTGGTTTTAAAGCTTTGGTGTTTTGACCATTCCTTGACATAAACAGCATACTGCACTTGGAATTGTGGAGACGACTAATTGAGGTTTTCGATCAAGAAAAAGATCAGTTCTATCACCAGTGGTAAAATGCTGGTGTCTGATGTTCTGTTGTGGATGACTGGAATCAGGGCACTGTCAAGGTCATTCAAGTAAATCTGAGGAAGAGGTTGACCTCCTGATCCTACTCGGTACTCAACCTAAAAAAATAAATTAAAAAAAACATGAAGGTGCAACCCACACACACAAACACACACAAACACATCAAAATTAAGTGAACACTTTCACTGTCAGATAATCCTGAAAGTGATTTGCAATGTGTCATGAGCTTAAATGAATCCACGTTAAAGTGGATAGGAAACAAAGTGATGCACTGTGAGCTTTTTTGTATGTCATTACCCAGAATCTCTGGCGGCAGCAGCAGGTTCATTGTATGCTGTGTCATTATAGGGTAAAACTGGTTTGGCGGTCTGTCTGTGACATGTGAATGTGCTCATAAGTGTTCTCTATCATTACTAAACTTTGTAAGAAAGTACAATATGGCTGCTGTTTTGTCTCATCGGAAGCAATAGTTTGGCTGTGTTGACCAAATGATGTTTTGGAGGAAGGTATTTAAAAAAAAAATGTTTTAAGAGACTTGAATTTATATTCCACTTTTTTTTTTTTTATAGATAAACGTTTAAATGGGTGCCCATGTCTAGGTCATAAAGGATAATGTATGGACAGTCACACGCTAGAAACGTGTTCTTCCAAAGGGCTTTAATATCAGCATATGCAGCTTGAGAAATCCAGGCTGGGACAAGGTGATTTCTCAAATTGCGTATACTTTGGAAACATGACATTTGTCAATCTTCCATATTTTATTCGTAGTTTTTATAGAAACAGAGCAACATTTACCATGTCAATATCCATGGATACTCTCAGACCTATCTTATTCATTCCGCTGTTCTTCAAGGTTTTGATGTGTGGACAAAGAGCAGCTCCACAGGCAGTGGCAATCTCCTTCGCAAACTGAGAGTGAGCTACTGCACTGGTCGGTTCACAGTCCCTTAGTAGATAGAACACCTAAAAACATTAAAAAAAAAAAAGACAAGGATTGACTGGAGTTAGCTGTAACAATTTGTAACGGAAGACAAATCATTTCACATTGCTTCCTGCATTTTGCTCCTCTGTACAAGTCTGTCCCCCTTTCTGGAGTTACAGAACGGATGCAGAAAGAACCTAAATGTTTCCTGTAAACTATCGCATACATTTCAGACAGAAGAATCTACTGCGCATACTGATTTCAAAGAGGTGAACTTATATATGCATACACGCCTTACAAAGCAAAATAAATAGTACTTAACAGTAGTAATTACTTTTTTTATATGTGCTCCATTTAATACGCTTACCTCTGTACATTTCACAGTTTTGTCATGGGCTTCAAAGTCTGCTTCCTGCAAAAGTCTTTCACTTGGAACTCCTTCCATTGACTGTCCATCTATTGGGCTTGTAACCCTACACACAATGAGAAATTCAACAGTTCTTGAGTATCAGAAGGGCATGAAAAATGTCACAAGTATTTTAAGAAAGGCCTTATCTTCGTGTTTCCATGGTAACCAAATATCATCTCTAATCTTTCATAATAAAACGGTTGGCGCATTTTTTTTGTGCTTTGTTTTCAACTTAAAACGCCAACATACAAACATAGAATAATAAATCTTAAGAAAAGTGAATTCCATAAAATCTGTAAAAAGTAGAAAATGTATACAATTTACCGTAATTTTCGTTTCCCCGAGAGTGAGTTCAGCCATGGCAGTGCTCAGCAATGGGTTAAGATCCACCCTCCAGCTGAGATAGATTTCTGTCCTACCTGTCGGAGGACCATAAATAGTCCCTCCTTTTCTCCCCAGGTAGTCTCAGTATAAAAACTTTGGGAGGGGATTGGTGAGCACTGCCATGGATGGACGCTCCAGGAAAAGAAAGATTACGACAATTTTCTATTTGCCTGGTTGTACCCATGGCAGGGGTCACTAATAGGACGTGCCAAAAAGAGGGGTGGTGGGTGGTCCTAGAATGAACACCACTCTCCTTGTCACTCAAGTAGAATCTTTTAACTGGTGACAATTGACTGCCGGGCCCTCCTGCCAAAGCATGTAACTGCTGAGCCATGTATATCCAAAGAGTAGTACTTAAGACATACTAATTTAAGTCCATATTGACGCAGTGTCAATCTACAGGGGAAGCCTGCACCTTTGCTGCCAAGAACGTAGCACTGTCTCTCGCAGAATGAGTTTTTTGGATAGCATAGATCTTGATAGCCATTACGATCTAGCGACTTATCGTACACTGAGGCTGCTTGTCCCTTCCTTGATCCCTTTGGCAGGATGAACAGCCTATCTGACTTCCTAAATCTTTCCATTCTGGGAAGGTAGAGTTTTAAGCACCTTACCACATCTAATGTGTATAGAATCCGTTCGTCATTTGACGGTTTTGGGCAACATGAGGGTAATATTACCTCCTGGTTGAGATGGCATTTTGGGTAATTAGAGTTTAACTGGCCTCAAGACTATCTTGTCTTTATGGAAGATAATGAAAGGTTCCCTTCCCAACAAGGCCTGTAATTTCCCAATCCTGCGTACCAACGTCACTGCTATCATTTAACAGGACTGTCTTAAATGTTGGGTCCATATCTGAAGCTTGAAAAAGTGTGGCTCCAAGGGGCACCCGTTACAGCCAGTAATATGAACGGTAAATCCCAAGCAGGAACGGGGTCCTTATTGTGGTCTGATTCTCTTCAGAGCTTGGGAGAAAATCGACCTATGGCAGCTGTGTACTTTCCTAGCAGTGCTGACACCTGTACCACCAAGTGAGCTAGTGTAGAGTCCCAGCTCTAAGACCCTATTGCAGGAACTCCAGAATTGTGAGAGTAGGAGGTACCAAAAAGCTTACATTGGTGTCAACACCACAGATGGAGTCTTTCCGATTCTATGGTACACTGTAGAAGTAGTTTTCTTCCTTGTCGCCATCAAGGTTTGTCTTTTTCCCTGCAATATGAACAGCTGTAAGGTCTGTTAAATGATGCTCTGCCCAGTTGAGAATCTGGAATAGTTCCTGCAGGATTACGAGACATCTTGTGCCTCGTCGCCTTATGCAGGTCACCGTCGTTCAGCTGTCTGACCTAACCTTCACGCTGCACCTTCGTAACAAGTGCCTTAACACACCATTACCGCTCTCAATTCTAAAAATGTCTACCGACGATTCGTGCCTTCCGATATAGAAAGCACGCGCGCGCGCAAGGGAAATGGCCTGAGTTGGGCACCCCAACCTGTGTCATTTGCATCTGTTGCAAGTACGAGCCAGACTTGTCCTACAGCGGACAACCTGTTTTAGATTTCTGTCGCATTCCCACCATTTTAAGGATTTCCTTACATCTTGCGGTAAATTCAATTGGACTAGGCTTGTTGACCGTTTATGCCATTGGTGTAAGACGTTCTGTTGGAACATTCCTTTATGCCACCTGGCCCATTTTAACCACCTGTATGGCTGCAGATAGGCACTATCAGCCTCATGCATTGTCGAACCCAGTCATGGATTTCTGGCTCTGGCTGCTCTGATCATCTCCATCAAAACTTTCCCTGTTACCGGAGGGAAGAAAAATCAATCCCAGTTGCGCCCTGAACTGCATTCCCAAGAATCTTAAGTTGGATCTAGTTAACTTTCCTCAGTGTTGACTAGCCAGCCATGATGATAGGTGCTGGAGCAACTGGACTCTGATCCGAACTTTTATTAGAACATCATCGCTGTAGTGGAATATTTGTATTCCCTCCTTAATTCGGGGATGTTTTAACACCTTTGTGAATGTTCTCGGCAAAGTCGAGAGGCCAAAGTGAAGTGCCTTGAATTTGATGGTGCTTTACCCCTATCAGAAATCTTAGATACATTCGGTGCCTACCATAAAGGCATGCGTAAGTAAGCATCTTTCAGATCTACTGACACGGGCCAGTCTCCCTGGTACACTGTTGAAATAATGGTCTTGCGGGACTTCAACTTGAACCACCTTAGTTTGAGCAGTTTGTTTACTGCCCTTAGGTCTAGTTTGGACCTGAATGTTCCATTCGCCTTCTTTACGAGGAACATTGTAGAGAACAAGTAGATACCTCGCTATTTCTCGTAGCGGAACCGGTTGGATCACTCTGTTATTCAACAGCTGTTTGACCCTGCTGGTTAGGCCTGCCAGGCCAGCTTGTTTCCTGGATGCCAGCATCTTATAAACCAGTGTCTTCCGGATAACATCTTTGACTCCAGACAATATCCCCTACAGACAATGTTAAACATACAGGAATCTGCAATAGTTTGCACCCAAACATTCTGAAATTGCTCGACTCCCAACGTGGGATGTTCAAGCTCTCTTCATCTCAATGCTACTTCCTAGTGGCTCTATATTAGGGTCCACTTTTTCTTGACCCCCGAACAAGAGCTCTGATCTATGTGCCAGGAGGTTGCTCAAGTAACGCCCTCCGGGCCTATAGGCTCTCATGCCTCGGTCGTTAGCCCTCATTCATACTTTAGATATGGGGTATCAAATACTTTCTGTTCCTGTGGGAAAAACAGACTTGCCTCTGGAGGTTCTCTCAATGATGGAATCTAGTGTCCTGCAAAACATGATGTCCCTCGAAATGCATTTAACACCGATTATGCTTTGATGACAAATCTGCCTGCCAAGGTCTTAGCAAAATCACTTTTCTGGCTGCAACAGACTGCCATTGAACTTGTTGCTAGCTTAACTGAATCCAGCAATGCTTCACTCATGATACTGATGTTATAGCTATGGAAGCTCTGAAAGCTGTGCCTCTGCAGTAAACAACAACTTCAAGGCATCCTCCATCCACTGCATCTCGAAAGGAGGCTGCGTTGTATGCCGGCAGGGTTGTTAATCTAGCTTCGGCTTCTCCTCAAATGGGTACCTTTTTATTTTTTTATTTTTATTTTTATAATGTCATGGTCAAGGATACCTTTTTTGGTCGGTTGCTACCACTCCACTTTGATCTTATCCTTCACCCTATCGTGAAACAGGAAGGTTCTTGGCTTCCTATGGAGGCTCCTGAATAGATGATCCCATGGCCCCCAAAGGGGAATGCTTGTCCTCAAGCTGGAAAATCTCTCTTAGGCTAAGGCCCCGCTCCCTCAGTCAGTGCGCCCGCACTGCAGACAGGCGGGGCGCTGACAGGCACAGACCGCGATATGCGGTCTGTAGGGAGCCGGAGCGGGGGGCGTGGTTTGAGCGGAGGGACCCGCTACTTCCCCCCAGTCTGCAGGAGGGAGCTGCTGCGGGCTGCTGAATCCCTCCCCCTTCCCCCACAAATGTGACACACACACACACCACCCCCTACCTTGTGTAGGAAGCAGTCCGACAGCTCCCGCTCCCGCCACGGATAGGCTCATCAGCGCACCACGTCACCGCTCGGGATCACAATTTTCTTGCATCCCCTGGCGGCTGACGCGTCACAGCGCGTATTGAGCCGTGCAGCGAGGGGGGACTGGGACCTGCTCAGAAGGATTCCCCTCCTGGTGGGGAACGCTCACGCGGCCGCCCGCTGTCTTGAGAAGCCAGTCAATGAGCATGAGAAAAGGAGGGCGAGTCATCTGCCGAAAAATCATTATCTAATGATTCTATGTCCAGCTCCTTTTGCTGAATTGTTTGTTCTCTTAATTCCCAGAAGAGTAGTCTTGCGGTTTTACCAGGCTGGTATCTAATCTTGTGCATTTTTTTTTTTTAACCTCTGTGTGCAGACTTGAAATAGGCTGCCTCAATATCCTGAGATGCTGTGTCTTTCATCAAGGAAATATAATCTGACATTGGTTCAACTGGATCTTTTGCAGATATTTATTTTTTAAGTGTTGGCTTATCACAAGCAGCATAACGTCTTGCGGCTTTTTTCCTAGTTTCCTAGTTGCTGGCTCTTGCTCTGGTCACTGGATCCTCCTGCTGTGATCCTGGAGCACGGACATAATATAAATATCAGTACTAATATAGCAATCTGTAGAGGGTGGGTGCTCCAAAGACGGTGAAATCTTCATGCAATTAAATCCATGAGTATAGGGCTCCTATCAAAGACTATACTACGGAGTGGGTAAATGATAAAGTGTGATCTGTGAGTGACCAGTCAAAATATAATATAACTTCTCCTGAAGGAAACAATCAAAAATGCTCAATATCACCTTGATGTAACCTCATTGGAGGAAATCAAATATGTCCTGGTACTCATCCATATCCATAAATCACAAAGAATATCTTAGAACAATCTTACCCACTCCTTGAGTCTTGAAGAGTCCGCAGTGGCGTGCCAACCTCTGATGCAGAACTCCAATGGTAGAGAAAAGAAGAACGCAGCGCACTTGCCAGGGAGTCAGGTGGTATAAAAATAAAAATCTATTTATTCAGTACAAAAAAAAAACATCACCCAAGGAGGTGAAAAACCCTCCTACACGTTTCAGACAAGTGTCCTTTATCAAGGAGTATAAGCTTATACGGTCACAAACAAGTGCGAGTGATAAATTGAGTGTTTATCAATGTAATCCGTTTTTTTATTTATTTATTTTTTAAAGGGTTGAGCTTTTGTAGTACATAACATTGACCATTTAGATTTCAGCTGTGGAGAATTACAATCTCTGAAGTAGTCACCTTTAAAATATTTATAGTTATAAGTCCTTTCATTGGCCAATACCTACATTCCTTTAAGGACTACAGTACCCAAACACAATGCATCATCAACGGGCTTAGTTTATATCCGACAAAGCATTTGATTGGGCTGTTTTCGGACAACATTCACAAGGCTGTCTTTTAATATTCGGAGTATTAACATTTAAAATCGGAAAACACAAAAGGCCTTATTCCTGCAGCTATGATAGTGGGGAAGCTCTTACTGTGGTCAGCATTACCACAGTTTAATGAATTATGGCCAAAAAAATTCCCCCCTTTAAGGATATCCTTAGAGCTGAAGTTAACGGTTACAATAAGTTGTTTTTATACACCAGCCTCAGTTAAAGTATAGATCAGCATTCTTAAACTGGACATGCATTAAGTATGCCAAAAGCAGACTGCAAACCAGACAATTCCAGTATGTTAAAAAAAAAAATTACAAATTACAAAATCCTTCAACAGAGCTCATTAAAGACAAAAGAAAAACAAGGTTATATACTCTCGTTCATTTTTACCCTTTGTTTTCTTTATCTTCTGTCTCCACCCAGCAAATGGTAACATCTTCAGTCAAATCGGCTGAATCTATTTTTCCACACGCTATTCGGAAGTCCTTCTTGTCTCTCAGAGCTTGCCGCAATGCTTCCATCATCTCTTGAGTTATTTGTACCATTAGACCATCTAAGTAATGTACACGTTAGAAGAACATGGAGGCCGGGAATAAAAACAATCCAGATCATTCACACCCAATCACAGAAAGTGATTATTTTATCACGACATTAACATGTTCCACTGTCTAGAAGAATCGCACAGATCTCCACCCCAAAAAACTATTCAACCACTACGGATCCTTGCCAGGATTAATTTGTATAGCACTTATCATTGCTATTGCTTAAAGACATCAAAATAACAAACAAAAAAAATGGTATATAGACTGAAGTGAGGTTTGGCAACAGTAATTGTCAGAAACAGTAACAATTTTTTTATGGTGTTTGCAATACAACACCACTGTACATGTTTTTACCACACCCTATATGGCTTTCTTACTTTACTATTAGGGACAATTGCGAATAGCTGTTTAAGCCATAACTGCATGAAAAATTTGTTGGAGGTGCTCAGCTGGTGCTGGGAAATGAAAATGAACAGGGAAAATCTGCAATATGATTATCACTATTGGATGTTTCACGTATGCGGCTTTGCTTGAACGCTTTTATAATCAGAAGGGCAGCATCGCACTGTGCTGCAGAAACAGTCTGCAAAGGTTTAGGAGTACCAGATAATCTGTGCCACTAACAACTGAACCGTCTGTCATCTCCAGGGCAGAAGCTGGAGGTGCAATCCCCATACACCATTTTTGGAGAGATTTGTGTGTGTCATGTTTTGGTAAACCTTTTTACCACTGTACAGTAACTAGTCTCTAGCACTGCAGAAATATCGATGTCATTTTTAGTCTTGGGCCCCTATTTGATATGCTGTGATGACACTTCTCCATGTCAGTGAAGTTCTGATCTCATTCAAGTGGTCTTGCTGGCTTGTGTCTGACTTAATGTACATAACCTGAATACCAACAAGAAATTTTAAAATATAAAAGTAGGCAGTGTTGCAGCATTTTGTTTTTATGGATGGACTGAACGTTTGAAAGAGCTCTACTCTACTGCAGAATCAAAACAATGCACTGACATTTTTGTAGGTCATAACCTTTATCTAAATGAAATTAAACAAGCATTATTTGCTTATGAAATAACTAGGAATATATATGCAATGTAGGATCAAAGGGTTTATTTGCCAATGTATTAATCGCATTATTGAAACAAGAAATATTTATTGGCAAAATAAGAAACTTTCCTACAGATCAAGAACTCTGGAAAGCAAAAACATATGATCAGCAGTGAAAGAGTGAGTGAGTGAAACCCTACAGTAAAACAATACACCATTCCATAATTATTTTACATTTATAATCAAATACATACCTTCAACTATACTAGACTTTGCAAGGAACCCTGATGAGGTTTTCAGTGCTCCATTGAAAACAACAAAACTTGCCCCTGTAACTACAAGGGAAACCATGAAATTAGTAAAGCAGTTTACCAAATAAATGTGCATCGTCCAGGAACAAAACTACATATATATCCAAATGACTGTCATGCTCAGCCTGCTGCACCCTTCACGAGTCAATCTGTGTCGCTTTCCCCCAGTTTATGTGCATTGAGAAGCCTCTTCCCTTGGGAGCGGCTCAGTGAATAAAGACACTGACTCAGTCATTGTTTATAGAGTTTGAGCCTGGTTCAATTCCCAGTGTGAGCACCTTGTGATCTTGGGCAAGTCACTATCTCCCTGTGCCTGTAACCATCCTGGGTGCTGCATACCACACACTATACTGTAATTGTGAAGCACTTTGAGTTCTATTGGGAGAAAAGCACTATATGAAATAAACTATTTAATATATTTTTTTATTATTATATCCCCTTGTCAGCCCTGTTGTGATATATACTTTATGGTGTTTTAAAGTGCTTACATACATGTTTTAACTCTTGTGCATTTCCTCAGTGGATGTCCTAGCTAGCTCTGTATTGCTTTTTCATTGTGGAAAAATGTGTCCTGTTGTGCTGGAATGGTCATGGCATGCGCACCCTTCTCTGCAGACTCCTGGTGCGGGAGGGTCCCCAGGAGGGCTCTGCTAATTTAAACGCTGTCAACTGAGGTGCTCTCCTTGGATCCTGGTCCTATACTGCTGCCCAATTGCGCACATAGGGGAGTTGAGGTATACCCCACAGGCATTTGTTTAAAATGCAGCACCCTGATTGGTTGCCAATTATGGCTTACCCAGCAACTGCCAAACCGCTCCCCTACTTGAAGTTCTCCACTCACCGCTGCCAGGATTCACCAAGCTTTGTGCGGTCTCCATTGCAAGTGTTAGGCTTTTATGTTTCCGCTTTTTATTGTACTGTAAATGTTTGGATTGTCCTCGTTATGGTGATGTACTTTTTCTATTAAACTTTTAGTTTAATAGCTCTGTTCAAGGACTGATGTCGAGCTTACATTCCAGTGCAACTATTTTGATGGTATTTCTATTGCTAAGGGGTTTTTGTGCTTTTTTTCCTCCCCTAGGACCTGGATTCAAATCCTTGTGGGGCTAGTGTGAGATAAAAATGACTTAAAAAGAACTAAATTATGTGTTTCTATGCCTGGGCCTTGGGTGCGTGTTCAGAAACTCTGGGGGTCTCTGGAGCCAAGCTCCCGCAATAAACCACTAGTGATTATAGCGGTTTGTAAGGTGGTGTAGTCCCAGGGCGGGTACCTTGGTAGATAGGAGCTAGGCTCCTTCCTACCATCCTAGTCGGTATAGGCTAGGATTGATCTGTTCTGTGATCTACATATTATAATAAACAGAGATCTATACCAAGCTATAGAGATGCAAACTTATTACAGTCACCATATCACATAGTACACATTAAGACGTTTGAAAGGTTAGATAAGATTCTATGTAAACAAAAGGGTATGCTGCACACCATAAATACATACAGTTTTCCAATGCTGCAGGGTCAAGGAGAACCTGTCAGGGTTATTCCAGGTCTATGCTAAAGAAAATCCAAAGCTCTACGGATTTGATAATGAAGCTAATACATGCCTAGTCACCTGAAAAAGACCTGTTCAGGTCGAAACGTTGTGTGACACAAACAAATAGCTTTATTATCAAATCCGTAGAGCGTTGAATCCATTTTTCTTTAGATAAGATTCTAAGCACGTCGGGATCAATGAGCATTGTTAAAGTAAATGCAAAAAATGAGGTTTCTGCGCTCGTGCTGTTCACTATAGAATCCGTAATCTGCTTGCAGCTGTAAACGCCAGGAGCCCCTTCTCTACTGCTCCTAATTAAGGCGAGCCCCCCTCACAACAACAAAACACACCAGGCGCAAAAGCGCACCGCGGATTAGCATAAATTTAATGATTAGTCACAATGACCACAGAAAGATGCAAAGATTATTACTAAACACCACACACAAAAAAAAAAATAAAAAAAAATAAAAAAAAAGAGGGGGGATCCCACAGATACTACCCCTAGGTACCAGCTTCAAAGTGAAGCACACAAACATAAAAACAATTGGTAGAACCACCCTGTAACAGGGGAGTTATCCCTGTTCAAGTAATGTGCCTCTAATCCAGCAGTGTGGTGGTTAACTGCTGGTAGTCAATTAACAAACACCACCTGCCTGATTAGATTGCTTACAAAAGCCTGTCTTTTGAGACAGGAAGTGAGACTCCTTCGCTCATAACTGAGCTGACCTTGGAGACAGAGCAGAGATTGTCTTTGACTCTCACAACTTGTCTTGAGCCCTGCCAGAAGAGACAGCAGAGCTGCTTTCAAGACACAGGGAAAACTTCTAAACCTGAATGCTGACACATTCCCTGAGGAAAAGGGAGCTGAACCAGGGACAGAGAAGATTTTCCCTCCAAACCACAAGGAACAGATAAGACTTTCATTTATGAGACTTCTTATATCTGCTTATTTCATGCTATATGTTTTGGGGCTGGGAGACATGCTTATCTAAGGGAGTTGTGAACTGCATAGTATTTCACTAGAAATACTCCCAAGTGAACAGCTTTGTTTACCCCTTGTTTGGATGGTTTCCTGATGTT